>NC_052515.1:28598283-28631114 GCF_014356525.2 Nilaparvata lugens | reverse complement strand
CGACATTTAGTTGGAGAACTGATCTTTCCACCGCTTCTTCCACAGTTTTACCTCTAGCAGTCAATGTGGTAATCTGCAAAGAGTATGGAGCTCTCATGTTTGCGAAGTCATTCATAAGCAGGATGAAAAGCAGGGATATAAAATCCATTGACTTTAAAACGTTAACCTTACTATAAAACTCTACAGAAGCTCATTAATCTACAGTATTACCACTCTTCAAACCACATATTCCTCATGCACAAGTATTATTTATGTAGACATAACCTAATCAAAATAAATTATGTAGATATCCCTTTGAACTTATTGACCAGCTTTTGATCATTTGATGTTTTGATGTTTACATGAGTATAATTGTGGATTAAAGTGAAATTTTCAATATTATTGGCGATTGTGAAGTGAGATTTTTGTTTGGATTTCTATTTTGAAATTAATTAATCTGATAAATTCAAAATCCTATAAGATACATTTTTTGGACTCGAAATAGACTGTGAATTAAGTTATCATTTTCACTGTGTATTCCAAATTAAGGTTTAGAACAGTTTTGGGCGAATGCCTGTTGTTTTCACCTGGATTGTATTTAAATATGAATAATCATAATCAATCTATACATTTCAAATTATTCAATAAACGAGAATTGTATCATCAAAACAATAGATAAATTATAAGCTTACTTTCAACATCATTCAAGTTAATCACGCACAATCCTGAAACTTATTTGGGCATCACTCCCACCCCAAAAACAGTCGTGAAGTCATGTCAGAGGCGCTGAAATTGATTAGCTGCAACCTGAAATATCTGACAGTAGCCTGGTTACTCAATATTATTATTATTATTATCACCTCCAGCCAAAAATAAATAATACTTATTGAAATCAGCTGTGATGACATTCACTTGAAACTGTTAGTATTCATTATAAACATTACCAGCGGTCCCCATTCAATCAATGCTCACATCTCACTATTCTAAACTCTTTCAACTGCCGAATATTCTGGTATGTAACCTTATATTCACTCATGCACAATTATAGGAGTTATGTGTGTATGACCATAGAGAAAAGATAGCATCTATATATATAAAGCGAAATGGCACTCATCACTGACTGACTGCTCACTCACTCACTCACTCACTCACTCGCATAACTAAAAATCTACCGGACCAAAAACGTTCAAATTTGGTAGGTATGTTCAGTTGGCCCTTTAGAGGCGCACTAAGAAATCTTTTGGCAATATTTTAACTCTAAGGGTTGTTTTTAAGGGTTAAAGTTCGACTTTTAGCATGTATATTCTTCTTCTCCCAATCTCTTAATTATAATTGAAATTTCCATATCATATGTTACTATAGAACTATAATCTAGATAGAGTACCTCTTCGAAACAGTTGTTAACTGGCAACTAAATTAATATTTTGTCAGGTTGGCATTAAGTTGAGTTGACTTTGTTAGGTTGGCACCAAGTTGAAGATTTAAATGCATTATCGCGGAAAAAATTGATTGGGCACTGCTACTTCAATCCTGGGAATATTATATTACTAGAAGTCAGGCTCGCTTCGCTCGCCATATCCGTTTAGCCAGCCGTTTAGTCTGGACCCCCGACTGGATGTCCTAACATATGATAAAAATGCCCAAATGAAAAATGCAGGCGAGCGAAGCGAGCCTGCTGATCTCATTCTTGGACGATCCAGTCGGGGGTCCAGGGGGCGGAGCCCCCTGGCTAGACGGATATGGCAAGCGAAGCGAGCCTGACGGCTAGTAAGAATATATAACATGGTATAGGTCGTTCATGTTCCAAATTTCAAGCCAATTTTTTGTTAACTCAAGCCGATTACTGTCGACTATTGTCTATTATTAGTGTTTTGTTGGGAGTGGAGTGTTAAGGTGCGTACAGATTTACGCGCCGCGAACATGAGCAATTCACTTTTAATCAGCTGATGCCAAGCTCTTTATATCTGTATCTTACCGTTTCTGTAAAAATACAGATATAATCAGCTGATTAAAAGTGAATTGCTTATGTTCGCGGCGCGTAAATCTGTACGAACCTTAAGAACGGAACATTATGAGAGACTACCAGCTTCACATAGCTTCATCAAAAACAACTACTAGGACTATCGACTTGAGTTAACAGTGAAAATTGCAACATAAACCCCCTATACCATGGAATATCTTCTTATTCTACCTTCTCTACGGTATCATCTAATCAAAATAAGTGTAGAATATTTATCTGAACTTATGGACCAAACTTTTGATCATTTGTATCAATCTATGAATTGAAAATGATACAATGAGTGAGAATTGCACCATTAATGACGATAGATTGGGTCTATAGTGTGTCTTTAGCAGCAGTATATTGTATAATATATGTACAAATAAATAAATAATTATTGCAAACCTATAAATAAGAGAGCGCCGCAAAACAGGGTGACACATTTTCTTTCTCACTCTTCTTATTTCCTCTCTTTTCTCTTCTTTTCCCTCTCTTTTTTCCCTGTTTACCCCCTTATTCTAGATGCGGAAATCGTCTGAAGGCTGTCCAAGCCTTGGTAGCAACGCACTGTATCTGTCAAAGGCAACCGAGCCACATAAATATTGGGGTCCCTTCTTGAAGAGTTGAGACCCACATCAAATAGCTGGAGAGGAAATTTAGGAAAAGCAGAAGAAGAAGAAGAAGAAGAAAAAGAAGAAGAAGAAGAAGAAGAAGAAGAAGACGAAGAATTCGTGAAGAAGAATGCGTGAGGTCGAAGGAAAAGGGGATGAAAGAGCAGTTCAAAGTAGAGTGGAACTGAATAGCTATGTCCCCTATTATTTGCTTCATTCAAATATATCTGGAAACATTTGGCCGATCTCCTTTATGTACTTATTCTTCCTTGCATTCCACTTGTATCTATCTCTTCTCTAGCTTTATTCTCCTCTTATAGTTCGTCCTTGCCTTTTCCTTCTCTCTCATTAACATTTCTCTTTCCCCTTCTGTTCCCACTTCCACTTTCGTATTTCCTTATTTCATCTTCCATCTCTCCACTATCGGCTTTTCCACTTCCTCTTCTGAATTCTATGTTTTATAACCTGCAACTCATATCTTCTTCTCTACCAAACACTAATCTCCTTCCCTTCCTGTTCCCATTTTCATTCCCTTTCCTGCCTTTTCCATTTCTATTCCATGCTCTCTCTTTGATCTCTCATATTTATTACATTTTATTGTCATTTGATGCTTCAATTTTCTCATTATCTCTGCATATTTGGTATTGTATTGTTTGCTGAAGACGTGGTAAAGTGGTAGAGTGGACATTATTGTCCAAACTTCGCCACGTCAACAAATAAACAAGTCCTCCTATTCTATCATGTTGTGCATCTCCATTTCTTCATTCCTCCAAACTCTACATTCTTCCTTTATGTCAATTCGTTTGCCCCCCAATTTTCCGTCCTTCTTCCTTCAGTATTGATCAATTGTCTCCAGAAAAGTACTATATTATAAAAAGTAGGTCAGAGCAGGTTGTGGAGAATTATTGCTGATTCCACAGGTGATAGCATTGTTTAGATAGACCAGCATATCGATGAGAATAACTAGTGCGAACTGGACAATACCGGGAATCAATGGCCATAGAAACTAAACAATAAAATTCTCCACTTCGAGGGAGAAACGATTGTCGATTCGTAGAAATTTCTGGGTTGACAAATTGACAGAAGAGAAGTATTGTGACAGATATTAAAGTACCATTGATAAAGGAGCAATAATATAGGGAGGAAGTGGACTGATAGGAAGGATAAAAAACTGGGAAAAGAAGGCTTAATGGTTATTTATTTATTTATTCTTATAGCCAATTAGAACCAAAATAGAATTGAACGGAAAATTAATAGAACAAGTGAAAAATTTCAACTATCTTGGTAATGATGTAACATATGATACAGATATTGATGTATACAATAAAATTTCAACGTTTCAGAAAATATGTGGAACTTACATAGAAAACTCAAAAATAAATCAAGACAAGAAACCAGAATAAAGTTCTATAATAGCATTGCAGTTCCGACTATCCTATATGGAAGTGAGAATTGGATTCACACGTAGAATGAACAGTCGAATTCAAGCTGCAGAAATGAGGTTTCTAAGGAGTGTATTTGGCTGCACTAGAGTTGATAGAATAAGAAACACTGATATAAGACAGGGTTTATTGGTTGCTCCTCTACATGAATGAATTATTCAAAATAGACTCAACTGGTGCAGTCATTTGGATAGAATGCCATCTGGAAGAATTCCCGTTGTAGTCCAAAACTATAGACCTACAGGAAAAAGAGATGTAGGCAGACCAAGAAAGAGATAGGTACCGGAACAGGTTCATTAATAAACCTAATCCCTGAAGTGAAGATGATGATATTCTTATAGCTTTTATCGGCAGAGAAATCCTTTCGGATGTTCTGCCTTGCCGTATTACCATAGAGAAACAATAGCGTAAGTAGATATCCCATGGTATAGGGCGTTTATGTCGCAACTTTTACTGTTATCTCAAGCCGATTACTGTTGATTGTTATCGAATTTTACTGTTTTGTTGGGCTGAGAGTGTATGAACGGCACAATATGGGAGACTACCGGCGTCACACAGCTTCACGGGAAAGAATTACATGAACTAGCGGCTTGAGATAACAGTAAAAGTTGCGACATAAACGCCCTATACCATGGGATATCTACTTACAATATTGTTTCTCTAAATGACATTACCCAATGTCATTTCCTATCAACACTCAAGTTTATAGGTTATGTATTGGGTTCTTCATGTTTTCTTACTAAAAATTCGCACTTTGACTTCCAGAGTTTTTATTTTATAAAGTTTAAAATCCAGAAAATTTATTTCTAAACATAAATTCACATTTAAAAAACAAACAAATGTAAAAATGTTGGTGATAATATTGAACTGAAAATTTCATATTAGAAATTTAATGGTTGAGGAATGAGGATAACAATCACACTAATTTATTGGGAAGTGGTTACCGCCATGACTCCGGTGGCATCTTATTGTTTTTGTTCTATCTTATCTTTTTGTAAATTTACAGATATAATAAGCCTAGCATCAGCTGATGAAAATCGAAATGCGCATGTTCGTGGCGCATAAGTCTGTACGCACTTTTACGTTGTGTACAAATACTTTACTTCAGGAAAAGCATAACAGGCACATTCCCGAATCAGTCCAATTGAGATATTATGATATTGGATTCAACCACAGACAAATAATATTATGAAAGATATTCAAATTCAAATTCAAATTTATTCACATTCATAAATACATATACAGAAACCAAAAGCACTTAGACCAAGAGTCTAGAGTGACAAAGAGTCTAGCTTGACAAATACAACAATAATCCATCTAGAATTTAATAATAGATTGTAAGTAATAGTATATAATATAATAATATAATATTAATGTGAACAATAACTGCTCACAAAGTGCTTCATGAAGCACTTGTCCGTGAGCAGGAGTTGAGGTTTAATCGGATATAGGAGGAGAAAGCCTACACACACACACAAACACACACACATTCAATCACCATCATCAAGTAATTTTATTGATTGATTGTAACATTTCCTCTCTTTAAATATACTTATATTATGAAATGTAGTTCAAACTGCGAAAAATGGGAAGAAGAATCACCAGTATAATTTTTTTCAACATAATTCATGACAAAGAGGGGAAAAAATGAAAAATAAAAGATGAGACATACAGTGATAAATAAAAACAATGTTTGCAAATCAAAGCTCAAAGCAAAGGTTAAACTTTAAGGATACAGAAGTAACTACAGTAAAAAGGCCATACTACACTGAAATTCATATTCAATAATGGATTAGATATTAGCACCATGTGTTTCTCAGCTTACTACTTTGAATAAGTCTTCTACTTCTAATGGTGAATGAAGCCATAGCCAACTCTTCGTTTGTTTTAGGAATTTCTTGAGATTCTGTAGCTTTCTAATCTCATCTGGGAGAATATTAAAGAATTTAGGTCCAAGGAATAAAAAGCATCTCTGGAAGGTAGTGCTGTTTGGTTTGGGAGTCTGATTAGCATCCTTGTAGTTTGCCATATTTATTTGAAGAGACTTGAAATGTTGACCAAAAACCCACTTTATTTTGATAAATAGATATTTATTTAATCATTCAGAATTACAAAAATTGAGAGATAGAGAGATACAATTCTCATAATTTTCTCTTACTTTTAATGATGTAACAGAGGTTACAAAGTTTTTAATTGCAAATCTGATTCTAACTTACCCCCATAACCACACAGAATTCCGAATCTTCTTTGTGTCTTACCAAAGTTGCAATGGCCCAAGCTGAGTGCCGTGCTTTGCCGGGATTTCGAATTCCATTAATTTAAGTGCAATCCTAAGCCACTCGACACAGAACCCCCTCCCCCTCCTCTCTCCGCCCACCCCTTCAACCTCCTCCACAACAAAATGCCCACACTATAATAATAAGGTAGCCAGCTGTTTCCTCTGTACATCCTTTTAGGCTGTCTTGTTTGTTGCTTTTCACTTTACTCACTTTTCACATGGCTTCAACTTTCTTCTAACTAAGATTCCAAGGAGAGAGAGAATGGATCTAGCAGAGATTAATTATTGTTTGATTGAAATTGAGATTGGAATAATTGAAAGAGAAAAACTTTACATTCATTTGTTGTGAATGACTGAAAATATTACAATATAATAGTAGAATGAAGATTATTATCTATAAGAGAGAGTAGGATTGTGTTTGTTTGCATCAAAACATGTCAACTTGTGGATTGCATACCAGAAAAACGGGAATGATTTAGATCTCCAAATTTTGCACATTGATTCTAAAAATATCAATCTCGTGCACCTCAAAGCTCAAATTTTAATTTTCCTTCTAGATTTTTCAGAATTAATGTTCAAATTTCATTCATGGGACATGAATACATTTTTTTTTTTTTTTTTTTTTTTTTTTTTTAAGATTACGTCCTAAAGACTCCAGTCATGGAGTATAAGACAAGTCATGTTATTACATAATAATTCTAACACTAAGTAGTTCAACCTAGTTTAGGTTTGAAAGGAATTCTTGTACACTATAAAAAGCTCTATCAACTAAATATTTTTAATTTGTTTTTGAAAATCTTCAAATCATCATTACTTTTCAAGATTTGAGGTAGCTTGTTATAAAATTCCTACCAATATAATCTGGTTTTGTTCAAATAACCTACTATTGTGGACCCATTATATGATAATCTGCTCTGTTTCGCGTATTATACTCATGAACATCTGAATTCTGGATCACACCACTCGTTTTCACATGCATTACAACTTCATATACATACAAAGATGGCACAGTTAATAGACCAAGCTTTTTAAATAAGGCCTACAAGAGTCTAACCTATTCACTTTCTCTATACATCTGAGTGCCTTCTTTTGAATCTTAAACACCCTGTCCATATTTTTGTTGAGATGAATTACCCATACTAAAATAGCATACCTATATGAGATAGTATAGTCCATGGTAAGCAGTTAACAGTAGTTTTTTATCATTCAGCCTAGCAAGCTGCCGCAGGACAAATACCCCAGATGATATCTTATTACATATCCTCTCAATGTAAGGATGCCATGTTAATTTCCTGTCCAATAAAATTCCCAAGAATGCTACTTTCTCTTCTTGGTCTAATTCATTTTCCTCTACTGAATTATATTTACTTTTGAATTGTAGGAATTGACATTTCTTACTATTTATTGTTAATTGCCTTTGCTTCAAGAATTGGACAATTGACTGTACTCCAGTAAAAGCATTTATTTCTAGACTATCTAATAAATAATTGTTAAAGATAAGCGATGTGTCATCAGCAAACAACAGAGCTCTGTGATCTTTTAACTCTTTTGGTAATTGGTTCACATACAACAAAACAGTAAGGGACCAGAATTGAGCCTTGAGGTACTCCAGCCTGGACCTCCAGTTTTTGAGATTTAATTTTTACTATTTCATTCCCATCCACCTTGGTAAGCTCAACACACTGGTTTCTACCTATGAGATATGATTCAACCATTTTAGTTCTATACCATTCACACCTACAGTTTTTAGTATTTCCAATATATTCTATGGTTCACACAATCAAAAGCTTTGGATAAATCAAGAAAAATTGCGGCTGCCTTCTCACCTGAATCTATTATATCTATTAGTCTTTCAACAAGGGATACTATTGCAGTCTTAGTAGATTTCCCTTTCTGGAACCCATGCTGTTCATCACATATGAAATTAATTTCTTCCAGGTGCTTCAATAGCCTATTTAAAACTACTCTTTCAAAAATTTTACTTATTACATTTAGAATACTAATGGGTCTATAATTACATACCATACCATATTATGTTACTATAGAGCTTTAATCTAGAGAGACTACTTTTTCGAAACTGATGATTAAAATTGGCAACTAAATTAATAATTAGTCCAATTATGTCAGGTTGGCATTAAGTTGAGGAAGGTTTCTAAACAAGATTTAAGTTAATTTAGTTAAGTCAATTTATTAGGTTCGCACCAAGTTGAAGAACTTATCTTTACTATAATAAAGAGAAGAAATGGCTCACACACGTAAGAGATAGGAAAATTATGTTTGTCTCATCATCACGTCTAAACTATTAGACTGATTAACTTGTAATTTTGCATATAGACTCGTAATAATTATTATCAACCGAGGATGGTTCTAGGCCTATTTCAAACTATTCAAGATTCCACTCGATCAGGTCTTCAGTTTGTCAAATTTTAAAATAGGCCCTTTGCGGAGCACGGGTTACCTGCTTGGTTTCAATATTCTTTAACTAAGTGCAATCCTACACTAGTAGGATTCCTAGATAGTAAAAACCTACAAACTATGATAGTAATCAGCTGTGATTATATAACCTTATCTTTTGGACAACATTAACATTTTATCAAAATTTCTGGAGAGAAATAGTACAGGCTTAGCCTAGTTTTCCCTCCAATGTCATAATTATTGTATTATGATTATAGTATTTAATACAATAATTAAAATAAAATCAAATTGTATTATTGAAATCACTACCATAATCTTTATGAATTTTCGATTGACAATATTACTGATAAATGTTCCAATTGATTTAAACTCTAAAACTTGTAAACAAACAAATCTTGGCTGGAAACATCATTTAGAATCGTGAAAAATTACGGCCCTTGGAACTTCATTGATTGCTCAGTTCAAAGTATCAGATAGGTGAATAGAGATTGCACAATCCCAAAAAAGCATCAAATTGATTCACATTATGTACAACAATGGAATCAGTGCTCATATATGCATCTTCTGAGTTCAAAAGGACTGATCGGCTGTTCGTTTAAACCAGGAATGTAACATATTATAACAAATGCAAATATCCAATGAATATCTTCTTCTTTTTCATAATGCATATCTTATCATTACCTCCGTAAACAAAGCCATAGTGTATTCTGGTGACGTCAGCACAGGTAGGGCTACTCACCACCTCCTACACCGATAAAAACACTAACTCACATTTGTGATTCCATCTTATCTATATCAGCTAGTGTTTTTATTGGTGTAGGAGGTGGTGAGTAGCCCTACCTGTGCTGACGTCACCAGAATGCACTATGGCTTTGTTTACGGAGGTAGTGAGCTAATGCATATCAAATATGTTAATGCATATCTAATAATGCATATCTTCTAGTGAACCTACTAAAATTTCTACTATTGATCTACTATTAGCGCTAAAAGTTGATGGTACATAACTTTGATAACCCAAGCACTTGGATTATCTCGAAGACGGTATTAAAAATTATTGAAATTTCAAAACTCACTCAACTACAGAATTACCAAATAAAATCCTATGTATACAACCGTGTTCTGTACGAGTTAATTGACCCATAAATCCGGCTAGTCTGTTGATCAAAGACAATTCAGCAATGAATTTGTTCAACAGAAGTCCGTCTTGGTGAGGATAGTTGAACTTTATGGTGGTTGAGTTGAAGTTTATAAGATGTGTGTAGGCTATTTTTGAAACGCACTGTCCGGCTCAACGTCAAGACGTCTTCTGCTTCAAGGTCTTTATCTTTGTTTGACGTGTGCAACTTTTATTATTTTCAAGTTATACTGTATTTTTAAATATTTGTTATACTAGAGTTGGCTTCATCCCATGAAATATGTTTTCAACATATGTTATTCTTTATTATTTTATTGATTCAATGATATATTTTTTTTTTCAAATAATTTGGAGGAAGAACAACAGGCACAGCTATTTTCATCACTGTTGTAGAGTCTGGAAAACCCTGATTACAGTAACAATGAATTTCTTTTAATGAAGAGAGTATATAAAAGAGTATATCATTGGCTCTTATGGGAGTGTTCACACATTAGCAGGATGGAGATGTGTGAACAGTCCCGTAAGAACCAATGGTAGTCTTTTTCGGCCCGGGAGAATAGAAGTTTATTGGAAAGCAAGACTTGATAACATAAGATAATGTTGTTTTTGAGGCAAGAAGTATCAACTCTCAATAACTTTCAATTTGATCATCAAGCATGTAGGCTAATTCGAGACACTCATAGCCTAGTAAATTTGAATGCACCTGCAGGTTGTGTAAATGTATTATGTCCTAATACTTCCAGTAAGAAATCTAGTAGAGTAGAATACTTTAGTAAAAAATTACAATGGCAGCATTGGTTTGCTATTTTTGTCTAACATTCGACAAAGCAGATAGCACTATTCTTTACTAGCTCCGCAACAGTTCCAAATCGTTTTTAACAATGAAGAAATATAATATAATCAACAAATTATCCAATCTCAATCATGAAAATTCATTATTGAATTAATCAAAAATATTTCTCTAAAATAAAATATAATTATTGATTATTTCAAGCAGGGATGAACAGTTACATATATATCAGATATACTGGTATCAGCTATTCTCTATAGAATACAAGAAGACAAGTAAAGGAAGATAAGGCAGCTATAGAATACAAGTCAGATAATCGGCTATGCTGCTCTCCTATATTTCTCCACTGCACGGTTAACGGTCAAGTGCTGCAGGGAAGGGTATCCTCAATACCCCTTCTGAGATTGGATATCTAAAGATCCAAACTTCACCGTTTCATGTGAAAACATTACAGTAGTACCTCAAAATTTTCTAAAATAACATATTCAAAGTGCGGTGATATTAAGTGCAATATTTGACTAAAATTTGGTATTTTAATCATTTTAAATTCAAAATTTCTAGCTCATATATATTTTTGGACAGAACTTTGAGCTTCAACTTTCCTCAGTAAGAACAAAACCTATTTTTTCGGACATTTTATTAGTTATCAAAATTTGGGAAAAGAATAGTTTTGGGCTATGCCTGTTGTTCTATCCCGATCATATTCATATGATTTGTAATATTATATCAACAAATAAATAAAAAAATAAATAAATATTCCCATATTTCATAATTTTTTTTGCTCAATATTATTGTAAAACTCTTCAGTCTGTATATGATTCATCATGTTATTTTACTCTGATTATCTTTTAACGCTAGAACGTGAGTTGATTTTTGTCTTGTTAAACACATGAATAAAGGAATCTGAACCTGCCATAATTACGTGGACCTAACTATAGTGCAAATAGTATGTTACCAGTGTAGAGTGCATATTACAAATTAGTGTATTTAGCAGAAGTCATACATATTACAAATAGTGTATTTAGCAGTAGTCGTACCTATTACAAATAGTATGTTACCAGTGTAGAGTGCATATTACAAATAGTGTTTTTAGCAGTAGTCGTACATATTACAAATAGTGTATTTAGCAGCAGTCGTACATATCACAAATAGTGTATTTAGCAGTAGTCGTACATATTACAAATAGTGTATTTAGCAGCAGTCGTACATATCACAAATAGTGTATTTAGCAGTAGTCGTACATATTACGACTTACATATTATTAAATCTACAAGTACGCAGTATTTGTGATACAATGCATGCAAGTACTAGTAAATAATAGCACAATACTTGTAAGTTATCCCACGGAGGAAATATAGATTATTATCCTATCTTTCTGCGTTGTCTCTGTTATTATTACGTCATGAAAACCGTTCACAATGAAAACTGTGTTGACTTTCCTCTTGACATTTCAAGTCGCAATCACCAGGGCTTCAACAATGCATTGATAACAGGAGCAATATTGATGGTTATATAATGACATCCTTGACATAAAAAATTAATTTTCATCAGATAGAAAGATCGTCATGGAACTGGATGAATTATATCATATGAAATACAAATTCAAACGTGAACTGAGTTTGTTAACATTTAAAACAGTTGACATCTGGTACTTGTGGATGAGAATACTGCGTGAGGTCTACTGTTCACAGAACTAGTACAAATAGTGTATTTAGCAGCAGTCGTACATATTACAAATAGTGTATTTAATAGTAGTTGTACATATTACAAAAATAAATAGCTTATTTTAATCTACAAGTACGCAGTATTTGTGATACAATGCATGCAAGTACTAGTAAATAATAGCACAATACTTGTAAGTTGTACCACGGAGGAAATATAGATTATTATCCTATCTTTCTGCGTTGTCTCTGTTATTATTACGTCATGAAAACCGTTCACAATGAAAACTCTGTTGACTTTCCTCTTGACATTTCAAGTCGCAATCATCAGAGCTTCAACAATGCATTGATAACAGGAGCAATATTGATGGTTATATAATGACATCCTTGACATATAAAATTGATTGGTTCGCGAAAATATTGTCATAAGGCAGAAGGACTCGAATAATGAATGAGTGATTCCAGATAACGCTCGTTTATGATTGGGCTCATTAGAGGCAGATTCACTTTAAACCGCCAGCATTATGGATAGCATTATATCAATACTTCCCATTCAATTGATGCTGACAGATGAAGTAAGTCTCACAATAGAGCACTCAAATGTTTTCCAGACAGTATCCCTCATTAATAAAATCGATGTTTTCCATTGAATTAATGCTGAAAGTATACGTGAGACTCACTTTGGGGCCTCAAATGTTTTCCAGACAGTTTCCCTCATTAATAAAATCGATGTTTTCCATTGAATTAATGCTGAAAGTATACGTGAGACTCACTTTGGGGCCTCAAATGTTTTCCAGACAGTTTCCCTCATTAATAAAATCGATGTTTTCCATTGAATTAATGCTGACAGTTTGAGGTAAGTCTCACAATAGAGCACTCAAATGTTTTCCAGACAGTATTCCTCATTAATAAAATCGATGTTTTCCATTGAATTAATGCTGACAGTTTGATTTAAGTCTCACAATAGAGCACTCAAATGTTTTCCAGACAGTATTCCTCATTAATAAAATCGATGTTTTCCATTGAATTAATGCTGACAGTTTGAGGTAAGTCTCACAATAGAGCACTCAAATGTTTTCCAGACAGTATCCCTCATTAATAAAATCGATGTTTTCCATTGAATTAATGCTGACAGTTTGATTTAAGTCTCACAATAGAGCACTCAAATGTTTTCCAGACAGTATCCCTCATTAATAAAATCGATGTTTTCCATTGAATTAATGCTGACAGTTTGATTTAAGTCTCACAATAGAGCACTCAAATGTTTTCCAGACAGTATTCCTCATTAATAACATAAACGCTTCCAATTTAATAAATGCTGACAGAAAACGTGAATTTCACTCCAGGGCCCTCAAGTGTTTTCCAGACAGAATACTGTTGTTGTTATCTCGTGAATTTCCCGTAAATTACTTTGGGAAAAGTCTTGTCTAAGCTCTTGATCAGCGACATCGGAATAAGTAGCTTGTATGTCAGATATTTTCCTTACAAGTGCACTGACTGGATAATTCAATACAGTTCAGTACATTGTAGTAAAGAACCGTATAGTCATTACAGTACAATAAAATGAAATACAATATAATACAATAATTTGACATGAATGCCAAATATTCCCCTTACAGGCGCACTGACAGGACAATCTATTTATTTATTATTTATTATTTGTCATCATTTATCATTCACAATCAACTTGAGGACAAAGAAATAGACGACAGTCCAAAACTTCTTTCTATCCCAATTTCATATATTAAATTTTCCAAATAAAAGTTATGTGAGACTTTTCAATTCACTAATTTCCACATTGAAACAAAGCACTACATACAATTCATTTAAATAACAGTGCAGTCATTACATTACAATACAATATAATACAACACAATTAAATACGATACAATACTGAATGAAACGACATGAAATAGTCACAAAATATATTCATTAAAATATTTTTAGAAACTACTTTTATATTCTTCTACATTGATATCAATCTCGAGTAAACTGGAAGCAAAACATCCAATTTGGATATTTGCTCAACTTTTCAATTATTATGACAGTACATTATTATTTTGATGTTCTGACTTGGCCTGTATGTGCTATGTGTATTGTTTTTGACTCAATAAATTGAATTTGAAAAGTTTACTAGAATCAGTAAACATCGACCAGCAGAATATGTGAAGAATGTGACGATACAAAATGCCCAAGCCAATAAAAATGATGTGAAGAGAAAAAAATATCACGAGAATGAAGCTATATGACTGGTCGAACGTTTGTTGACATATGAAGGTTGACCTCTGCCATATGAATGGTCGTTGGTACCTTGTGCAGTACTGAGCTAGCGATATGAATGGTAGATGGAAGATCAAGTTGAACGCCTGTCTTAGATAAGCCACTCCCACTATCACCGGTTCATTCAATCGTCACAGAAATAGCAGTTCGAACCCCATACATAGTAATAGCAAGAGCGAAATGTTAAAGTTAAATTTTGATCGTGATTAATTTTACTAGAACCAATCAGCGTTTTTGAAAAGACGGCTTCTCTGCTTGGTTCTCGTGGAATTAATCACAATTAAAATCTAACCGGCTTTTGTGCAACCAGGCCTGTATCTTAATAAGGCTAATCTGTGACAGTATAATATATTATCAAACACAATATCACTTTCATTATTACACAAAAAGTGTGTTCATAAACTTTTATGGCGAGTTCCTAGGATCAACTATTATAAAATTTTGGAGAGAAATGGCACAGACTCAGTCTAGTTTTTCCTTCATGGTCACTATGATTATAGTGTTTTGTACAATACATCAAATAAATAATTAATAAATCAATTTTCTACAATTTGTGAGCATTCCTTGCAGTAAATAACCTCGAACTTTCCCAACAGATGGATGTGAACAAACAGTTCAATTCTATTAAAAGAATAAGCTCTTGAATAAAGAAACCTCGGTGATCATAAACTTCTCACCACTTACTCCAATTTTGAAAGTTTCCATACTCATTTTAACATGTTATTTGTTTTAAAATTCCTTCGACGGGCGTTAGTAACGTGCTAATTATTTACAAATTGAACCAAACCGAGAACAACTATTAATAGAACAATGTGAGTTTCCACTTAATACAGCTGTTACTTCAGAATTCAACTCACAACGAATATTGGCAACAGAGGAAATTGCATGTATGCGATTGTACTGAGATATTTGACCGAGAAAATGAGTCAAGTAGGCTACTTAATTTCCCCACTATTAATTCCCCTCTCCTTCACCCTGTCAATTATTATTCTCCTACCTACAGCTCCTTGAATATTAATATACAAAAAGCTTTGAGATAAAGCTTTCGATACATAAAGCTTTGAAGGGGATATCTTAGAGTAGAATAATAGGGTACACACATTGGATGTTTTATCGTACGACAAAATAGTTCACTGGTCAAAATCTGAACCATTCATAGCTATGGACAAGAAAATTCATAGGAAGTGAGTATCATGCAATCTGATTGGTTCTCGTGGAATTAATCACGATTAAAATTTAACTGGCTTTTGTGCAACCGGCACTAACAGTTGGAAAAATTCTTACATACTGTAGAGTAAACTGGACTCTCACATAATTTATTAGAGTATGGATTCCCACAGTGTCCGTGTACGGTTCAGTGCTCTAATGGGACTGCTCCCCTCATTAGAACTATGTGAAGAATATCTTCATTGAATCGGTCACACACTCAGATACTGATAGACACAGGTTCAATTAAAATATTTTTCACATAGTTCTCTAATGAGGGGGAACAGTCCCATTAGAATAATATTTTCACTGAATCAGACACAAACTCCGATAGTGATATGTTGGAATTCAGCTTTAATGCTTTTTCTAACCAATATGCTGACAATCTTTAATGAATATCACTAGATCGAAACATTGTTACAACCGAGCGTAGAGTAGGGTAACCGTCCACTAGAACCGTATTCAACCGATCCGTTCGGCCGTTGGATCGCACGAATCTGCCGGCCGTTAATTCGGCTGAATATGGTCGTCCATTGAAACCGTTTACTTTAGTCTAGTTCAGTAGTTGGCTGAACTATTGAATATTGAATTAACTACTATCATAGACACCAAAATTTTTCCTAAACAATGATTATATTGAGATTTTGAAAATTGAATAAACAAATATCCATTAAATAAGTGGATTTATTACAATAATCTTACCTTCAGATCCTATTTGTTCAGTAATATTTGTCCATTGTCATTATCCCACAATGGAACATGCTCTTGATCCAAACTTATCCAACTTTTCATTGTCCATAGTTAAAACTTTATAAAACAGAACAAGTTCAAAAGACAAAAACAAACAAGACTGTGAAACAATAAAATTTTAGGTTAGGAACACTTTGTTGTCTCAGCTCGACTAGTTAGTTCGGCCGGATAGAGCCAGAAAATCCCATTCAATTCGGATCGAAAACTTGATCGGCCGTGCCCGGACGTATGAACCTGTTGCAAAGGACGAGCATCTACAGCGTTCTTTGTTGGGGAATCGTTCGGATGAGTTCGGTAGTTTTCGGCCGATGCTAGTTCGGACGAAATCGGTTCCAGTGGACGGACCAAAACTGCTTTTACACCAAAGTTATTAACAAAATGTTTATTTCTCCGTCCTTATAGATTCTATCAGAATGAACATAACTAATCATACACATGATGAGCATAATAATTATGTTTGTGTGTGTCAATTTCCGTTCAATCTAATAGAATTTAAAAAGACGGGAAAATAACACTTTGTTAATAACTTTGGTGTCAACGCAGCTTAACACAGAGATCAGAGATCGGTACTTTAAACCCAGTTGATAAATGTAGGAATCCAGCTTAAATGCTTATTATCCAACCATTACTTTCAGTTTTTAGTGGATATCCCTAGCTCGAAAAATTGTTACAATCGAGCGTACAGTAACACAGACATCAGGGATCTCTACTTTTCACCCACTTGTTTCAATCTCAACACAGACATCACTACAGTTGTCTCTCAGGCCTCAGAATAAGATCGTTTGTAGCTATTTTGGGGCACAGGTGTGTGTGTTGTGTTGTGTGGCTTGTAGCATTTCCGCGTCTATTCGCTTGCCAAAATGTCGAAGCGGAGCTGCGTGAGTCGAACCCGGACCCTTCAAGTTGTTCACGCCTCGGCTAATATGAATTATGAAGGCACATATAGTAGACTAACAGTCTGGAGACGCTGATCTGTTTAGTGGGTCAGAATGAATGTGCCAATTAGAAGCTAAAAATATTTTAATTTACCTGCCAGTTGAGGTGGATACTGATCGTCTTGATGTGATACAAAGTTTGTCAATCTATGTTTTTGAAACTTATAATAGAATTTTTCAAGCCAACTCTTCTCAAATACAAATCAATCAATCCAAAAACTAGTGATCATTTTCGTCTTGATGAAATAGAAACACACACATATATTGTCAGATTCTAACGTTTTATTTATAAATAAAAATTGTCAAATTCTACAGTTTTATTTATAAATTTGTAGAATTTGACAATATATGTGTGTTTTTATTTCATTATGGAACGGTTCTACAACATTGACAGTGACTCAGTCGAATTTTCGTCTTAGTTTTTTACAACACAGAGTAAGGAAGCTTGAAGCAAAACGTGATGATGTGTTCTACAAGACGAAACACACAAGTCTCTTCAAGGAAAGACAGATTTATTTCTCTCTAGATTCCCAGTCATTGATATCATTGTTTATCCAATAAAATCAACATAACATCTAGTAAAAAAGTAAATTCGTATGGCTTTTGATGGTGGGGAGTCCCTTACGGGAAGGTTCCACCTCGCCTTACATCTAGTGAATGAGTTCCACTCATAAGCAATATAGACGCAAAATTTTGTAATACGATTATCAGGAAACCTTTTGAAACATTCTTCTCTCTCTTGAGACATTCTCTCTCATGATGATTGCTGCTTGTTTTGTCCTAGTGGAACTGGGATCCAAGTCTTTTGAAGACTCCTTGTAGCTTAACCGATCAAACAAACAACCAACAAAATAAAATATACCAGATGAACTTAATCCTTACTTTACCAGGAAAAAATCATACTTGATTGTTTTATAATCATGTTGTCTTATAGATTGTTTTTTCTATGACTATACAATGTAGAGCTCTTTTACAATTCTCCACAACTCGATTGTACTTTGTTGGTATTCTCCGATTTTTTTCATAAGCCCCTAGTTTCATATAATGTTGATCACCTTCTTGACAACCTGTCCCAAGATTTCCAACTCTAAATACAGGTATTATAAAAGTGAAATGATCTTAGTAGTATGCCAATTTTCTCGAGTAACTTAATACGTTCACTTGTGGTTGGTGGTCTGTCTGTTTGACTTTATATCTATATTTTGATCCCGAACCTATTCCTATATCCTATACGTCACTCAATCTATATCTATATCTATATTTCTCCAACCAATACCTATATCTAAATAGTAGCTATTTATTTAATATCTATAGTTTTCCCCCATTTAACAATGTGACTGTATTATTATTTACTTTCATATCGATCTTTAACTATATTTTTCACACCTATATTATACGGAACTATTCGGTCTATACCTATATCTTTACTGTATATAAAATAAATTTATCCGCATAGAAATTGTAGTTGTCTGTATTGGTCAAGGGAAGTCTGCGAAATCCTTGGCTACCATGTCATGTATATGCCAGAATATACCAGAACATGTATATGAATATACCAGAACATGGTTTGCGGTGAGGTTATGATGGAAAAGTTCAAATGTTTACCCCAACTTTGGTCATTGGCATTTTTTGCTTTTTTTGCTAGCGGTGATCATTCTCATATTACAGAAACTGACCGTCCATATCAGGATCAGCTTGTTCCAGTATTTTGTTCTTGACTTGAAAATATATTTGGAAGTTTTTCATGTTACATCAACATAGCTAAGTGTAACCAAAACCCGATAAAGTAACAGAGTAACATGCTCTTCGAATGTAAGTCATCATCCGATTATATTGAGCGAGAAATTTATGTATATATGTACAGTACGTCCAACGGATCTCGAAAATGGCTCTAACGATTTTGATGGAATTTGCAATTTGGGAGGTTCTTGATATAAAAATCCGATTGCTCAGGGTCTCATTCCTGGGAAAATTCGCTGAAGGACATGAAAAGGAGAAATTTATCCTTCCAGGAACAGCTGATACAAGACTGCAATTTTCATCATCTGTTGTACCATTAATAGAAGTGAGATGTGATTATTCCAGCTGTATGGCCCGGCAAACACAAACTATTTCATTCAGCTGATCACGTGTAAAACGTAACAATATACTCAGCTTATAAGGAGAAGGAGAAGAAGGAGAAGAAGGAGAAGAAGGAGAAGAAGGAGAAGAAGGAGAAGAAGGAGAAGAAGGAGAAGAAGGAGAAGAAGGAGAAGAAGGGGAAGAAGGAGAAGAAGGGGAAGAAGGAGAAGAAGGGTAAGAAGGAGAAGAAGGAGAAGAAGGAGGAGAAGGACAAGAAGGAGGAGAAGGAGAAGAAGGAGAAGAAGGAGGAGAATTGGAAGAAGGAGAAGAAGGAGTAGAATTGGAAGAAGGAGAAGAAGGAGGAGAATTGGAAGAAGGAGAAGAAGAAGGAAGAAAAGGAGAAGTAGAAGAAGAAGAAGAAGAGAAGGAAGAAGAAAAGGAGGAAAAAGAAGAAGAGGATGATGATGAAGAAGAAACCTGATTACATTCATCTTCATCATCTATTCCTCTATCCATTCGCAATTGCAAAAATGAATGTAATGAGGGAATAGGACAAAACTGAACATAAGAACTCCTATTCCCTCATTACATTCATTTTATTGTCTATTCCTTAATTCTCTGTGCTCAGTGGGAATATTCAAATAAGAAATCATTGGGATTTTATTCTCGTTGTACTGGCTGCACTGACTCTGGTACTGATAATGTGGGAATCCGTCTCAAAGTTTGGCATCATATAATTGAGTCAGCCCCATGAGCCAATCATTTTCAGGTTATCGTTGAAGCTCAGGTTACCACTCGAATATCTACAACCACACATCTCATATCCTTGAAACTACACGAATACAAGATGATTTCTGAGTTGGTTACCTAACTCGCAATGTCTATCTGTAGCTATACAAATCTATAGCTGGTAGCTGTAGTTGGCAACCCTAACAGTATATTATCTTTTGTGAGTAAAATAGGTTAGATTTTCGGAGTTCATTGTTATAAATTTGGGTAACGATTGAAAATTACTCTTTACATAAAAAATACAATACTCACATTAACTTCCTGATCCATTAACGAGCCACTAGATACCGGAAATATTCGTTAGAACTGCAAAATTGATGAGCGCGACGACATAGAGGTCGGTTCCACTTGAAATTCACGACCTGACTGACCTAACAAAGGCAGAGGTGACCGTCAAAATTTGACAAGTTATGACAGGCGACGTGCCTACCTGCCGGCCGGTAGACGCTCCATGGCAGCCGCGTGTCGTTTACCGGTTGCCATGGTAACGGCGCTTGGCGGCACATTTGAAAATTTCAACACCTGAGTTTCTACACCTGTAGAGAGTTATATTGTTGAGCATTGTTGATTGATGATTTGAATGCGGAAGAAGAAGAAGAGGAAGAAGAAGAAGAAAAAGAAGAAAAATTAAAAAGACAAAGTGATAAGTGAAAGAAGAAGTAATAATGAAGCCAGCTGATGATTTTCAATGGGCTGCACAGCTGTTTAATTATTTAGTCGACTTTTCAATTCCAAATTTATATTGGAATGAATAAGATTTTAAATTTAAACTCTTGGTGCCGGTTGCACAAGAGCCGGTTAAATTTTAATAGTGATTAATCCCGCGAGAGCCAATCAGAGAAGCCGCCTTATCAAAAAGGCCTTCTCTGATTGGTTCTCTTGATATTAGAATATTTTTTTTTTTTAGAATAGAATAGAACTTTATTTACACTTCACAGCAGAAAATGAACATAATACAAGACCATTCTTCTTTTGTAACTTTTTAACAAAATACACAAATATTCTGTACTGATATAATATTATATCATTATTTTCCTCTGTAATCTATCTTTCCTGTAGCCTATTGAAGGCAAAATAATAGTTCTTTAGGCTTAGCCGTAGCCGTCAGCCGGGTTGATAGGTTTCCTTCATTATAAACAAATTACCAATATTAAATATTCTCACACCAATTTTTTCGCCCTTATTCTTCGTAGCACTTCGTACCTTTTAAACAGCACTGAACGATTATTTTCGAAACAAATCAATACATGAAAATGCGTCAATGTGGCTGGACTAGTCAAACACGAACAAAACAATAATTCAACTAAAAAAGCAATTTAAACTTTGGAAAAACATATTCAATAGGTTCTCTTTCAAATTGAATAAAATTTGCAAACAGAAAAAAATATATATATACAGCATATGTATTCTTAATCATATTATATTGGGAACCATTCATTAACATCTATAAAAATAAAAAGAATTCTAACAACGCATCATTGCAAATAACCAATTATAAACTTAATATTATATCAACTCATTATCATCAGCTTATCTTTTCCAATGAATTATGAAGCGGGGAATATTCATGTTGATGAAGAAAAGGACATTATTCCAAAACAATAATCACTTTGAAAGATAATGTGATGAATTTTTCAAATAGATCTCATGAAAAGAGAGAAAAATTGTGATTACCTTTTAAAATGAAGGAATTTGCTAAAGGAATAGTTAGCGACCGAGCGATAAAGCTTACTTATCAATAACTGTATATTAGATAAGAGTACCGTTCTGTACTGAATATTTTTCTAGGAAAATTATTCAATAAAATTATAATTATTTTGCGAATAAAGCACAAATTATTTATGAATCGCTCACTGATTTTGAGGTTACACTTTGTTTACTATCGATCAGATGTTTTTAAAACAGTTCGAACGCAGCTGACTGATTCAAAGCATTGTCAAATGTCATGCCGGTTTTCATGCAAGGTAAAATATCATTCCTAAAAATTATAAAACTATCAATAAAGGATCAAGAATTTCAAAATAAAAAATAAAATGTATGTATTATTGTTGAAATTATTTATTATTTAAGAAATATATTATACGTCAGGTCTTATTGTAACTAAATAGGTCATAGCATGAAATTATATTATTGATAAAATGGCAGAAATTAATTATAATAATCTCAAACCTAATAAAAATTGTACAAGAATATTATTTATTAATAATTTAATTCAACTGAACCACATGGTAATTAAATCTCTATGGCAGGTCTAAGCAATCACAGTGCATAGAAATAGCACCAAGACGGTGATCGTTTGAAAGCAACACATGTTAATCTATTATCAGACACCAACCCTGCCTTATCAGTTACACTAGCACGTGTACATTGTATGAGAGGAACTATGTCTAGAAGATTAAGCAGTTTTAAGAATTACATAAATTAAATTATTATTGTAATAAAGGAATTGTATTCTACTACTTGCCACTGACGTCATGTTTACGTCACAAGCGTTCTACCAATGGCAAATTTTTATGCAAATTATTACATTGAGATTCTGAGAAGCAAGGTCTAGCCTAAAAGCTTAGAGAAAAGAGCAGCACTTCCCTTTTGAAATCCTCACCGTGCAGATCTCTTTTTATAGTTACCAAAGACCTATTTGTGAAAATTTCTTGTTCGATTTTAAATGTTCTATTTGTGAGCCGATATTTTAGGCCAATTTATTTGTTATTCGTAAATTTCTGTTCTCATCAATCGATAAATTTAAAAGCTTAAAGTAAATTATTCCTTAATTGATTCGGTGAAGGAAATATTTAAATTGAAATTCCCCACGTGCTGAAACCGAAGCCTGGATTGCTGCCGATCAAACGATTTTTGATCTAAAGAAGAAAACCACGACCGCCAAGGAAGTTCACGTGAGTTATAAGTTTTAAAAGGGGCCCCAATCTACGCTTCGAAAATATTTCAGTGCAGAAAAACATAAAGTTTTCTTCGTTAAATTATTGGCCACGCCGACAAGCGCTTTAGCATTTAAGAGTCTAGAATTTATTCATATTAAATTTATAAGAATTTGTAGTTGATTAACTATCCTCCGCTGCCTGAACCACGACCCCGAGCATTTTTTAAAAATATTTTATAATTCATTTTTTCACTATTTTTTCAAAACTGTTCAATTTTATCAATTGTAAAATTCTGTTGAATCACGCATGGTATCATGCAAGCACAAGAAATTTTTTAACTATTCTGTTAATGCTAAATTATTATCAACCTGTAAATCAAATTCTGAATCTGCACTGTATGATTGCATATTTTATTGTAATATATTTCAGTTTTGTTAATTCGCTTTCTGAGTTCGATATTTCTTAAGCCTGTCAATTATTGTGTCTGATACGTTCTATATTATCAAGAACCGATCGAATACGATCATTAGAATAATTGAATTAAGCTGGATATTGGAACAGGTCTAAGTGGATGTAGCGAGTGGGGTCAGATCAAGATATTTATTCTTTGTCCTTACCTGCTCATATATCAGCTTTTATCTGTTACCTACCTCGACTTAGGAGCGAATGCATCATTGTACAGCAGAGGCAGCCATAGATCATATAAATTCCTACAATAGAGCTTAAAACCCGACAAGACTCTGTTCTCGAATATATTCTGAACAATATTTGGTTCAAATACCGTATTTTAATCCTTCAGAACTTATTAGAGACGCAGTCCCGTAAATTAGCTACATCGGGATTTTTGCTCGGCCTGTATGATTTTGTATGCTCATTCTTCACAGGTAATAATTTTAAGGTATCCGTATTCAGTGTTTAGCGATCGCTACACTACTTATAAAAATTTCATCACAATACAATTTGTCATTAGAAGAATCAAGGTGAGCGAGCGTTTAGGCCTCCCGCGATTCCGACAATTGTATTGAATCTTGTAGTGGATCAATCAGTCTGGTGTGCACTCAGCGTCCACACACGCAATTACAAAATTTATAGCCGCTACACCATTGACTCAGTACAAGATTCACTCTACATGTGTGAAGCCTTCAAATCACGCTCCACAATAATTACAAGAAAAAATCGAAAAGGAGAAAGAATAACAGAAAGAAAAATTGAATAAAGAGAGAAAAAACTTTATCATTCATGATTTAACTTTAAAAATTGAACTCAGTTATCAACTCTCGCCTGTACCTCCAGGCATCCCTCAAATATCCTACTAGACTTGTCCAACATTTCCCATTTAGATATTCGATCACTGTCTCCCTCTCTATTATCGCTCTTCCCAGATATTTCCTTCTTATTTCACTCAAAATTGTACAACTACCGATAAAATGATAAATATCTTCAGTTTCTCGACTGTTGCACATCGAACAGATACCGATCCCCTCTTGTCTGTGCGGTGCATGATTGAGTGGCAACAGTCCTCCTCTGGCTTTAAAAATCATCGAGATAACATTCCTTTTGGTCTCATCATTTATATAATTTCTTGTCGTCTCGTCAATTTTTATATCTGTATAAACTCTGTGGAACTGAGATCGCTGCCGTCTCTCTAGCCACTTATCTTTGATTTTCGCTTTTATTTTGACCATTGCCCTCTCCCACGTCACCTCCCACCCGCGCCTGAAATCCACTGCCTGCCAGCTGTCCGCTGTTATCGGCAATTCAATAGCTGGTAGCTGTAGTTGGCAACCCTAACAGTATATTATCTTTTGTGAGTAAAATAGGTTAGATTTTCGGAGTTCATTGTTATAAATTTGGGTAACGATTGAAAATTACTCTTTACATAAAAAATACAATACTCACATTAACTTCTTGATCCATTAACGAGCCACTAGATACCGAAATATTCGTTAGAACTGCAAAATGATGAGCGCGACGACATAGAGGTCGGTTCCACTTGAAATTCACGACCTGACTGACCTAACAAAGGCAGAGGTGACCGTCAAAATTTGACAAGTTATGACAGGCGACGTGCCTACCTGCCGGCCGGTAGACGCTCCATGGCAGCCGCGTGTCGTTTACCGGTTGCCATGGTAACGGCGCTTGGCGGCACATTGAAAATTTCAACACCTGAGTTTCTACACCTGTAGAGAGTTATATTGTTGAGCATTGTTGATTGATGATTTGAATGCGGAAGAAGAAGAAGAGGAAGAAGAAGAAGAAAAGAAGAAAAATTAAAAAGACAAAGTGATAAGTGAAAGAAGAAGTAATAATGAAGCCAGCTGATGATTTTCAATGGGCTGCACAGCTGTTTAATTATTTAGTCGACTTTTCAATTCCAAATTTATATTGGATGAATAAGATTTTAAATTTAAACTCTTGGTGCCGGTTGCACAAGAGCCGGTTAAATTTTAATAGTGATTACCCGCGAGAGCCAATCAGAGAAGCCGCCTTATCAAAAGGCCTTCTCTGATTGGTTTCTCTGATATTAATCACGGTTAAAATCTAACCGGCATTTGTGCAACCGGGCCATACTCACTATTAACATAGTCTATCTATCTATACATGTCCATGTCCTATATTTATGAGGTTGTGTAACATAATACTGTATTATAGGTTACGCTGTTGTTACGATGTCTCATGCCTGTTGAATGCTCTGCCTACTGTGGGCGTGTCTTGTCTCGGCCAATGGCAGAGCTCAACCTAGATAGGTCAACCAACGATCAACCAATCATATGGCTTCACTCACACTATAGTATTCTGCTCCTTGATATTTGAAATTCCAGTTTAATAGAGGTTGATAATGGTGTAAGATCCGTAACTATTTTCTGAAAAATTCTTGCTAAATTAATGGCTGTAATTGATTAACATAATATTAATTTAATCTCAATTAAAATTTATCATTATTCAATCTCTGAAAATTATTTTTTCTTGACAAATTTAATATGATTGACCATTTCAAACAATAGTGAACATAGTTAATATAACAAAGCCGTGTTCACACTGAACAAATGTTCAACAAACATGTTTGTTGAAACAGTTTGGGCAAATTTCATTATGTATGACAAACAATGTTTGCCCGTGGCCAGTTAAGTGTGGACGCGTCACCAAACAAAATATTTGTAAGTGGGGAGAACAGGTTTTATGTTTTACAGCTGTTAACACTGAAAATGTTTGGAAAAACAGTAATTTTTGTTTGACAAATAATGATTGTCCAAACTTTTTAAAATGTCTGTCCCTGAGCTCCTTGACAAACATGTTTGCCGAACATTTGTTCAGTGTGGACACGGCTTGACAACTTCAAATCGTTTCATTCAATATCAATTACCAATATTATTAATATATAATATTAATATCAATTAATTATTTTTAAAAGCAATACTTACCTTACCTAGAAGAAGAAGGTAGGTTAAGGAAAGTGAAAAAGTGAAAACTCAAGTAGTAGTAAAAGACACGTGAGAGGCTATATGATGAAGTAATAATGGATCGATGGAGACTATCATTAATATCTCATTTGGAGATAAAATCGTTATAAAAAGCTGAAACAGCTCTTTTTCTTCATCCCCATATAGCAAAAAATGTTAATACATTACCTTCCCACTCAGTGGTTGTATAACACTATGAAAGGTTAAGTTTGTTCGGTACACTTTTTTATTTAAATTGGATAATCTTTTTCAATACAATTGTTAAGATCATTATAAGAGTGAGAAAAAGTGGCAACTGGAATTTTTAAGCGGTTTAATAAGCGAGTTATGGGTTGTTGTAGTGTTGAACTCCGTTTTCTTTCCAGATCATAAACGGTTTCGAATTTTCCATTGGAGTTTTTATTAATACATTCAGTATATCATTGGCTTTGTTCTAATATGCGTTTTTTCGCGATTTATGCCAAAATAAACAAGTTATCGAATTTACAAACAATGTTACTTCTTTATTCATGAACTATATGGGGGATAAAATGTTTTAGTTTGGAAAGATACATTTTTTGAATTCTCAAGAGAAGTTCTGTTAATATAGTCGAAACCGTCTATGATCTGGAAAGAAAACGGAGTTAGCACTCTAACAACTCCCATATTAGACCACTTAAAAATTTCAGTTGCCACTTTTTCTCACTCTTATAACTCACTTTTCTCACTTTTTCTCTGATCTTAACAATTATATTGAAAAAGATTATCCAATTTAAATAATAAAAAAGTGTAACGAACAGCCTTGAAATTCATTTAAAATTGTCAACACTTCTCAACGTGCTATGAAGTTTCGGCTCTAAATTTATAGTCTAAATTTAATATTTTCTAAATATGGCTTGATGTTTTTGTGTTTTGTTTTGGTTTTGTATATGTTTGGACTTTTTAACATCGAAATGAACTTAATTCCGAAGTGAAAAGTGTTAATTTAAAGTATTGTGCTCACTATAACCTTAGTGTCCCGTTTTCCCATTAGGGAACTTTGGACTATAATTATACGGCGAGGTGGAACTACCCTTGGGTCTCCCCACCATTAAAAGCCATACGCTAATAAAATAATAATAATAATAATAATAACACTTCTCAAAAAACTTGATCGATTTCACCCCACACAGGCAAGTCATCGGGGCGTTTATTGTTTTATTCATTCATATGAAGAACCTTATCATTATGTTGAATCATTATATTTCTGTTTCGATGATAAGATACCAATATTTTCCTGTTATTGTACTGTTCTTTGGATGAATACAATCTATTTCATTCCATGTTGATTACCATTCTACCAAAGCTGAAAGTTTGCCGTGAAACTCACAACTCTTGACCTAGATATCAATTTGCTATCAATTCTCTACAAACGCCTACTTAGTTTTACTCTGATCAGGTTACCTACTGTTTACAGTATGTTGAGAATTTCATGGCCAATTAGATAGCTCGGTTAAAATTAGTGTTCAGTTTTATGAACTGTCTTATTCTATCATCTATCACCTATAAATATGTCCTGAATAGATTCTTATGGAAAGTTCCATTACACTCTTCCGAGCATGAAAAGTTTTCTATACTGTTTCTCATGATACTCATGTTTCAATCTGTCTCATTTTCTTCTTCTTCTTCTTCTTCTTCTCCTCTTCTTCTTCTTCCTGTTCTTCTTCTTATTCTCCTGTTTTCTTCGTCTTCTTCTTCATTCATCTACATCGTTTTTACTTCTCCTTTTTTCTCTCTGTTCTTTTTCAGTTGAGTGTTGAAGCGAAGTATATTATTTAATATCCTTTTCCAAGATTGGACGGTTTTCTATTCAATACATTTGAAAAGTTTCTTATCGCTCTATACTGTATAATATTCTGAATGATTGAATAATAAATAATGAATAAATATACTGTGTTATCATAATTCGAATTGCATTCTAATTCCATTCCTCAGTTTGCGAAATAAACTCAATTCAATTCAGTTCTCAATCTTAAGTTTATACTTGTAAAATATATTATTATTGAAAATATATTCATAGTTTTTCAAAAATGAAAATCAAAATCAATGGTATTTATTGTGAATTAGAGTATGTACCAATTCATATATTGAAGTTAACTGAAGTGATATTTTTGTTTTTTATTCTGTTTTTAACCGTCAAAATTTAAACATCTTTGTTTTCGTTGTTTTTGAGTGAAAATGAACTAAATTATAGTAAAGTGAAATCATACCCCTATTTTGGACTTTTAAAATGTTATTTAAATTTGGGAGAGAATTAGTACAAGGAGTATCCTTAGTTTTTCTCTCCCAATCAGTGCTTCTTTGGAAAAAAAATAAAAAAAAAAAACTTGTTAAATGGAATCCAATCCGATCCAATTCACCAATTCTTACTCCTCCACCTTCTTCTCCATCTTTTTCTTCTCTTATTCCTTGTCTTTCTCCTCCTTGTTTTCACTTCTTCTCCTCTTAAATTTTTTACATTCTTCCTCTTCTTCTCACTTCTTTCAAACTGCATTCTTTCATCACCTTTCACGCTACAACAAAAAAGAAGTAAGTATTAAAGTGTAGGCCTATTACAATCAGAGGTGACACAATTCTATCCACATTTTATATAGGAAATGGCGCATTTATGAGATCAGCGGTGGAAAAGCGGTGTGATAGAAAGATATCTGAAAATAGAGATTGTGACGACGTAGAGAGCGAAGGAAAAAATGAAAAGGAAAGAGCAATCGAATTGTAGGAGAAGTGAGTGAAAGAAAACGGTTGACAAGGAGAGAATAAACTTTCCTCCTGAGAGAAATTCTAGTGTCGGGAAAATGTGACATTTTCCACCAAACTCTTGAGCTGAGTAGTATAAACAATACGTCTGCTTTCTTTTCTTTTCTATCAAATATGTATTTGAAAGAAGAGGAGTTTTCTATCAAATGCGTATTTGAAAGAAAAGAAGAGAGAGGATTATATATTATTTCATATATGATGTGAGAGCGCTTCTTCTATATTATCCATTTCATCAAAAATGGTATGATAGAAAGTTTACCATTGTCTTTTTTTATTTTTATATATTATCCATATCACAGCGAAATCGTATTAAGGGGAGTTTATCTTCTCCCTCACTCTCTCTCACTCTCTCTCTCTCCCTCACTCTCTCTCTCTCTCTCTCTCTCTGTTTTGTTACAGTTTTTGTTTTCTTTTTCTGTTATTGTTTAGTTTTATTTCATCTTCTCTTGGTGTTATTGTTGTGGTTACGGCTGAAATAATCTTCTTAAGCGAGGTCCACGTTATAATGGCAGTGGAGAAAGATAGGAGATCAACGTTGCCGATCCTCTGTCTTGTCAATGCCTTCTATAGACGGTAGCTGATAAAGGTTTATTGATAAAAACACTTCTCTCATATGGGCTACTTTTTAACAAATAAATAAAAAACAATTATACAAATCTTGAAGTACCCTTCATTTTTATATTTACCCTCAAGATTTTTATATTGTTTTTTATTAATAGTTCAACTATTTTAAAGTTTTTAAAAAATAAAGGATAGCCTACTTCAAGATTTTTATATTGTTTTTTTATAATAGTTCAACTATGTTAAGTTTTTTAAAAAAAAGGATAGCCTACTTCAAGATTTTTATATTGTTTTTTATTAATAGTTTATTGATGTAATATAACTGTTCATTCTCTGTTCATTTTAAATAATCAATTATGTTTTATAAATATATATCAATTATATTTTTCAATAATTCAATAATGAGTTTTCATAATCAAGATGAGATATTTTGTTAATCAATTATCAATTCTACATTGTTGAAAAACGATCTGGCAACAGAGCAAAGCGAGAAAGAGATAGCGTTATCCGCTTTGTTGAATGATGGACAAGGATAGCAATACCATTGTCAATCAAACACCAGCCTTTATAAAGTGTACCTCAAAATAGCACTCCAGTAAGTGGTTGTATTGATAATATGGTCTTCTTTGAAATGTTGTGATAACGACTTGATAGCTTACAACAATATTATTACAAGTAACTTCACAAGAAATCCCCATTACATTTGGGAAGGATTTGTCACAAGTATTTGAACTGGACAAACTTTCTAATCCTTTGTGTGATGAACTTAATCGAATTTGAGAAATAGCTGATAGAGAAAATTCACTACAGTCGCAAAATATAAGACGCAAAATATTGTTCCCCAAATGGTTTCTATACCCTAGAGTCCTTTATGTTACTGAGGACCACTTTTTCTACTTATCTCTTCTCTCTCTTCTTCTTCTCTTCTTCTTCTTCTTCTTCTTCTTTTTTTTCTTCTTCTTCTTCCTCTTCTTTTTGCGGATGTGGCGACCATGTATGCTTTTTTCTCTTCAGATAAAATATAGTTGAAACTGCGATAACCATTTCTTTCTCAAGAGAGACGGTACATTTTGTGAAAAACTAAACTGATGAGCTGTTCACTCTGTAGAGACTCTATTTACTACAAGTTATTAGAGTGCAATTATAGTTTAATGTTTATTGACCGAGCGAAGTGAGGTCTAAGATTCAAGTCGACGGTTTGGCATTTCTCTTAATGTTTGAATGTTTATATGTTGCGCATTTACGGCGAAACGCGGTAATAGATTTTCATTAAAAATAAAATATGTTGCGGATATACAGGTATTTGGAAATTCTGCTGTCAATAATAATATAAGGAAAAGGACCCACTTTTAAATTCTTGAAGAAAAAGGCTAGATCAGAAAACTCGGAAACTGATAGAAAAAACATTAACTAATACAATATCCAAAGTAAGTTCATGGGAAAACTGTCAAAACCGTTTGAGATAAAGACTGCCGTCAGACAGGTGATGGATTGTCTCCGTTGCTATTAACATATTTCTGGATAGAGTAATGGAAGAGTGGGAAAAGCAATCAAAGAAAGAAACCTTTGGAAGCCAACGCGCTTGGGACCAAGAAAATATTTACAAATACCTTATTTGGTTTTTGCGGATGATCTTGCAATAATGGCAGACTCGGGCGAAGTTGCAATAAAACAAATAGAAACTTTGAAGAATGTGCAGAAAAGTTGGCTTACAAATATCCTACGAAAAACACGTGTTCACAACCATAAACCTAGAAGTTACAGCTACAAAACTAAATATGGAACAATCAACAGGTTCCAGGTTTTAAATATTTAGGAGAGGTTTTTCGGAGAGATTATCAGCAGGATAGAATAAGAAAGCTCGTAAAGGCCTAGGGCTGGTGCAATCCATTACATAAAAACTGCTTCTCTTCACACAAAAAATTAGACATTATAATACATAATAGCCATCAATGCTATATGCCAGTGAGACCCAATCTCAACAGGAAAGCTGATCTAGAAAATTTGAAGAAAGGAAAATAATTCGAAAAATTCTAGGTCCCGAGATTAACTGAGAATGGTTATTAGATACAGAAAAATAGCACAGTTGAGCAACGTTCAAATATGTAACAGACATGAGAAAAGACGTCTAAAATTCTATGGTCATATCATGAGGCTCCCTGACCATAGAATCACAAAATAGTAAAATAGTAGCTTCCGCTTACCTATGGAGAGATGGATTAGAATGTTAAGAAAGATCTAGTTTTGGCAGGATTACTGATGATGAAATTAAAAATAGAAATAATCTCAAAACAATAGTGAACAAAGGGAATTATTCCAGAGATAAAAGCACAAAGAGTTGGCACAAGATGGAGTGAAGAAAGAAAGCTGCATTTTTCTTGAGAATGAAAAGCTGGTGGGCGAACAGAAAACCGCCAAGTCTAATAAAATCGATGATCATGATTTTACTCAGCGTCTTCCACTTAATAATAATAATAATAATAATAATAATAATAATAATAATAATAATAATATAATAAAAGGAAAAGAGCCTCCTCCTTCATCCGCCAATATTAGAGTAAAATCAACTATAGATTATTCTCTCATAAATCAGCAACAAGTGATTACACAGATGTGTGGACAGCCAGTCTATTGCTGTATTTCCATAAGGTCTATAGTTTCAATCAGGTACTTGTGGTGAGAATACTGCGTGAGGTCTACTGTTCACAAACTACTAGTAGTTTTTATTTTGTACTAAAGTTTTATAAAATTGTACACGTGAAATTCTAACCTTATCTTGACTTTGTCACCTATAAATTTGGAAGAAAAATAGCACACGGACTAC